>NC_091206.1:12459012-12499012 GCF_040958095.1 Procambarus clarkii | reverse complement strand
CTGACAGGTACCAAAGAAAACGAAATTTGTAGTCTTCACTCTGGAGGGACTTAACTAAAGTGTACTATTAAATAATAATATACTAATAATAGTAATAATTATATTAAAAGGCTGCTAAAATATATATATATATATATATATATATATATATATATATATATATATATATATATATATATAATCTACATAGAGAACAGATTTACATGATTTCAAGCTGGGCGATTTTAGATTTTGGGAAAATAAACGGGTAATTTAGGGTTCAGAACAATGCTTGAAAATGTATGAAGTGAAATTGCTTCACTACTATGCTGATATAGCATCGTAGGAGCAGACTCCGTGGAAAGTCTGAAGCAAGACTAGATATACACAAGAGCGGGAGGAACGACAAGTCTTAAGCAAGGCTGGAAGTACACAAGAGCGTGAGGAACGCCAAGTCTGAAGCAAGGCTGAACATGCACAAGAGCGGAAGGAACAAGTCTGAAGCAAAGCTGGACATACACAAGAGCGAAAGGAACAAGTCTGAACCAAGGCTGGAGACACGAGCGGAAGGAACAAGTCTGAACCAAGGCTGGAGACACGAGCGGAAGGAACAAGTCTGAAGCAAGGCTGAACACACACAAGAGCGGGAAGGAGAAGTCTAAACCCATTAATACCGTCCTCCCCAGGACCAATACACCAAAGTAGTTAACTCTCAGTATATTACCTGTACGCCTGGCTGAGGTTCAAGGCGCGTCCCACAGTTAACACCACCCAAGACAGTTAACCTAACTTACGTAAGCAGACCTGAGCACCGCGCACACCACTCACCTGGAAAGAAAGGAAAAAGATCCTTAGGTGAAAACTTGAAAACTCTAATCAGTAAACAAGATAAATTTGTGTAAAAATTTCGTATTAATTTTATTTGTATATCTGATGGCTCACAACTATTAAAACCTGCCAAGTTGAGTCATATATATATATATATATATATATATATATATATATATATATATATACCCCCAGCCATCATATACACACATATCCCAGTCATCATATATACATATACATCGAAAAGTATTGGTAAATGCCATAGCATGCTTATCTAGATATGTTGCTCGCTGCGTAGGGGGTTTGTGGGTGTTCGGGTGGGTGTATGGGGAAGGGGATGTTGTTGGGGGAGGGGGGAGGGGGGTTATAAGGGGAGAGAACACCCCTACAGGCACCATTTGGTCACCATTTGGTCACCATTTGGTCCGGGAGACATCTCCCGTCACGCAGGGTGCAGTCGCACCTCCTCAGATCTCCAGTATCAGCTCCTGATTCTGGTAATGGCTCAAAAGGGCCACCACTTACGGGGATATGCATGCCCGTGCCAGCTTTTGGGTGGCTTAATCTTCATCAATCAATCAATCTACAGGCAACACAAGACAGTAGGTGCGCGCACGAGCGGACGCGAGCGCCGGCTTGGAAACAGAAACGAGGGAAAACATTAAAAATGACATTTATACAAAACGAGGAAGACCGAAGGGAAAGCGGCCCAGGGCCTGAAGACAACGTTAAGAAAATATGATATTGTTTGTGTCTATGAGAGACAGGAGAATGACGGGGAAGGAGGGAGAGGGTGAGAGAAGGCGAGAGAAGGAGAAGAGGTGGGGAAGGGAGAAAGGAAGGGAAGGGAGGAAAGGGAATGGAAGAGGGAAGAAGGGAAAGGGGAGCATAGGGGAATGAGAGGAACGAGGATGTAGAGTAAGAGCGGCATAACAAAACAGAAATATAAGTCAAGCCCGGCCCGAGGCCAGGCTTTACTTGTGAGAGTTTGGTCCACCAGGCTGTTGCTTGGAGCGGCCCGCAGGCCCACATACCCACCACAGCCCGGTTGGTCCACCAGGCTGATGCTTGGAGCGGCCCGCAGGCCCACATACCCACCACAGCCCGGTTGGTCCGGCACTTTTTTTTAGAAAATCTAGTTACCTCTTGAAGATGTCCACGGTTGTTCCGGCAATATTTCTTATGCTTGCTGGGAGGGTGTTGAATAACCGTGGATCTCTGATGTTTATACAGTGTTCTCTGATTGTGCCTATGGCACCTCTGCTCTTCACTGGTTCTATTCTGCATTTTCTTCCATATCTTTCACTCCAGAATGTTGTTATTTTACTGTGTAGATTTGGTACCTGTCCCTCCAGTATTTTCCATGTGTATATTATTTGATATCTCTCTCGTCTCCTTTCTTGTGAGTACATTTGGAGAGCTTTGAGACGATCCCAATAATTTAGGTGCTTTATTGCGTCTGTCTATACCGAATATGTTCTCTGTATTCCCTCTATTTCAGCAATCTCTCCTGCACTGAAGGGGAAAGTGAGTACTGAACAGTACTCAAGATGGAACAGCACAAGTGATTTGAAGAGTACAACCATTGTGATGGGATCCCTGGATTTGAAAGTTCTCGTAATCCATCCGATCATTTTTCTGGCTAACGCAATATTTGCTTGGTTATGCTCCCTAAACGTTAGGTCGTCAGACATTATTATTCCCAAATCCTTGACATTCTGTTTTCCTACTATGGACAGATTTCATTGTGTTTTGTACCCTGTATTATATTTAAGGTTCTCAATTTTTACCATATCTGAATACCTGGAATTTATCACTGTTAAACATCGTGATATTTTCTGCTGCCCAGTCGAAAACTTTATTAATATCTGGTTGCAATTTTTCAATGTCTTCAGCAGAGGTAATTTTCATGCTGATTTTTGTGTCATCTGCAAAGGTTGACACGAAGCTGTGACTTGTATTTTTGTCTATATCTGATATGAGAATAAGGAAAAGCAGCGGTGCAAAGACTGTACCCTGAGGTATCGAGCTTTTAACTGCGCTTGGATTATTTTAGTTTATTGACTGTTACTGTTTTCTGTTCGACAGGAAATTGAGTATCCACCGTCCTACTTTACCAGTTATTCCCATTCACCTCATTTTGTGTGCTATCACTCCATGATCACATTTATCAAATGCCTTTGCAAAGTCTGAATACAACATCTGCATTTTGCTTTTCTTCTAAAGCTTCTGTGATTTTGTCATAGTGGTTGAGTAACTATGACAGACAGGATCTTCCCGCTCTAAATCCATGTTGTCCTGGATTGTGTAGCTCATAATTTTCCATAAAACTAGAACTTTGATTACTAATCACTCTTTCAAAAACCTTGTTGGGCCCTTGTTGTTCACCGATTGGCGGATCGTGTTCCAGAGAGCCCTAGTGGGGCGAGGCTTGAGATGAGCAGTGAGACAAGGCTCCAAGCCTGATAACGGAAGCCTGAAAACAGCTCCAGTGCCAAAATGTTAGAAAAAAAGGTGCTAGAACATGATCAGAGATGATCACACACGTCTTGTAATGTGTTCATTTCAATGGTTTCCGTTTCTTCTTCTAATTATTATTATTAAAGCCGGAACAAAGATTGACTTTTGCAGGAAGCCATTACATACGTTTCTACCATAAGTGCCAGACTGTGAGGGGGCTGTAGTGGATGTGGGCAAATCCACAATGGCCGTGACGAGGATTCGAACCAGCGTCTGGGAGCATCCCAGACACTGTCTTAATTTGTTAAGCCTGGTTTGTGCCTCGGAGAGGCTACGGGATCCAGTAAGTTCAGTTGAACTTAGGTTTCAACCCTTTTACCCTGTCGTAGCTCAGTCGATTAAGGCAGTGTCTGGGATGCTCCCGGACGCAGGTTCGAATCCTCGTCACGGCCCTTGTGGATTTGTTCATTTGATGCATCACGTTAGTGTGATCTCTGTGTGTGATATGTGGGCAGCTCCAAGCAACAGCCTGATGGACCAAGCTCTCATTCGTCGGGCCGGGCTTGGAGAGTAATAGAACTCCCAGAACCCCATCCAGGTAAACATGTTATTGCTATGTCTGTTGTTAACAAACCAGCCGAAATAACCCATCACGGAGAGTGAGAATGGCAACAAACCAGCCGAATAACCCATCACGGAGAGTGAGAATGGCAACAAACCAGCCGAATAACCCATCACGGAGAGTGAGAATGGCAACAAACCAGCCGAATAACCCATCACGGAGAGTGAGAATGGCAACACCTGTGTATTTTAAATTAATGAATGTTCACCATTTTCATTCCACAAATGTATCAAAAGATAACAAACTTTTGCCGCTCGGAATATCAGCGTTGGTAAAATTGTTGTTTTTGTGTGTGGTTCATTAATAGTTTTAGAGTGCAAAAGATTTTGTTATTGTTGGATTTCAAAGTCGTTCCTCCAGTGTACTGGTTGTTTGACCCCCGAGAATACGGTACAGATGGGGGGGACCATTTGTGTGTGTGTGTGTGTGTGTGTGTGTGTGTGTGTGTGTGTGTGTGTGTGTGTGTGTGTGTGTGTGTGTGTGTGTGTGTGTGTGTGTACTCACCTATTTGTGCTTGCGGGGGTTGAGCTTTGGTTCTTTGGTCCCGCCTCTCAATTGTCAATCAACTGGTGTACAGGTTCCTGAGCCTACTGGGCTCTATCATATCTACATTTAAAACTGTGTATGGAGTCAGAGTGTGTGTGTGTGTGTGTGTGTACTCACCTAGTTGTACTCACCTAGTTGTACTCACCTAGTTGTACTCACCTAGTTGTACTCACCTAGTTGTACTCACCTAGTTGTGTTTGCGGGGGTTGAGCTCTGGCTCTTTGGTCCCGCCTCTCAACCGTCAATCAACAGGTGTACAGATTCCTGAGCCTATCGGGCTCTGTCATATCTACACTTGAAACTGTGTATGGAGTCAGCCTCCACCACATCACCCCCTAATGCATTCCATTTGTCAACCACTCTGACACTAAAAAAGTTCTTTCTAATATCTCTGTGGCTCATTTGGGCACTCAGTTTCCACCTGTGTCCCCTTGTGCGTGTTCCCCTTGTGTTAAATAGACTGTCTTTATCTACCCTATCAATCCCCTTCAGAATCTTGAATGTGGTGATCATGTCCCCCCTAACTCTTCTGTCATCCAGCGAAGTGAGGTTTAATTCCCGTAGTCTCTCCTCGTAGCTCATACCCCTCAGCTCGGGAACTAGTCTGGTGGCAAACCTTTGAACCTTTTCCAGTTTAGTCTTATCCTTGACTAAATATGGACTCCATGCTGGGGCTGCATAATCCAGGATTGGCCTGACATATGTGGTATACAAAGTTCTGAATGATTCTTTACACAAGTTTCTGAATGCCGTTCGTATGTTGGCCAGCCTGGCATATGCCGCTGATGTTATCCGCTTGATATGTGCTGCAGGAGACAGGTCTGGCGTGATATCAACCCCCAAGTCTTTTTCCTTCTCTGACTCCTGAAGAATTTCCTCTCCCAGATGATACCTTGTATCTGGCCTCCTGCTCCCTACACCTATCTTCATTACATTACATTTGGTTGGGTTAAACTCTAACAACCATTTGTTCGACCATTCCTTCAGCTTGTCTAGGTCTTCTTGAAGCCTCAAACAGTCCTCTTCTGTTTTAATCCTTCTCATAATTTTAGCATCGTCCGCAAACATTGAGAGAAATGAATCGATACCCTCCGGGAGATCATTTACATATATCAGAAACAAGATAGGACCGAGTACAGAGCCCTGTGGGACTCCACTGGTGACTTCACGCCAATCGGAGGTCTCACCTCTCACCGTAACTCTCTGCTTCCTATTGCTTAGATACTCCCTTATCCACTGGAGCACCTTACCAGCTACACCTGCCTGTCTCTCCAGCTTATGTACCAGCCTCTTATGCGGTACTGTGTCAAAGGCTTTCCGACAATCCAAGAAAATGCAGTCCGCCCAGCCCTCTCTTTCTTGCTTAATCTGTGTCACCTGATCGTAGAATTCTATCAAGCCTGTAAGGCAAGATTTACCCTCCCTGAATCCATATTGGCGATTTGTCACGAAGTCCCTTCTCTCCAGATATGTTACCAGGTTTTTTCTCACGATCTTCTCCATCACCTTGCATGGTATACAAGTCAAGGACACTGGCCTGTAGTTCAGTGCCTCTTGTCTGTCGCCCTTTTTGTATATTGGGACCACATTCGCCGTCTTCCATATTTCTGGTAGGTCTCCCGTCTCTAGTGACTTACTATACACTATGGAGAGTGGCAAGCAAAGTGCCTCTGCACACTCTTTCAGTACCCATGGTGAGATCCCATCTGGACCAACAGCCTTTCTAACATCCAGATCCAGCAGGTGTCTCTTGACCTCCTCTCTCGTAATTTCGAACTCCTCCAAGGCCGTCTGGTTTACCTCCCTTTCTCCTAGCACAGTGACCTCACCCTGTTCTATTGTGAAGACCTCCTGGAACCTCTTGTTGAGTTCCTCACACACCTCTCTGTCATTCTCTGTATACCTGTCCTCGCCTGTTCTAAGTTTCAATACCTGTTCTTTCACTGTTGTTTTCCTTCTGATGTGACTGTGGAGTAGCTTTGGTTCGGTCTTGGCTTTGTTTGCTATATCATTTTCAAAATTTTTCTCTGCTTCTCTTCTCACCCTGACGTACTCATTCCTGGTTCTCTGGTATCTCTCTCTGCTTTCTGGTGTTCTGTTATTCCGGAAGTTCCTCCACGCCTTTTTGTTCAGTTTCTTTGCTTCCATACATGCCCTATTATACCATGGATTCTTCTGTTGCTTCTCGGATTTTTCCCTTTGGGCCGGGATGAACCTGTTTACTGCCTCCTGACACTTTTGGGTAACATAGTCCATCATACCCTGTACAGACTTGTCTCTGAGGTCTGTGTCCCAAGGTATTTCATTTAGGAAACTTCTCATCTGTTCATAATTCCCCTTTCGGTATGCCAGCCTTTTGATTCCTAGTTCTTTTTGGGGGGAGATAAGTCCTAGTTCTACCAGGTACTCAAAGTTCAATACACTGTGGTCACTCATTCCCAAGGGCGCTTCCATCTTAACTTCCCTTATATCCCATTCATTTAGGGTAAATATCAAATCAAGCATTGCTGGTTCATCTTCTCCTCTCATTCTTGTTGGTTCTTTGGTGTGCTGGCTTAGAAAGTTTCTTGTTGCCACGTCCAGCAGCTTAGCTCTCCATGTTTCTGGTCCTCCATGCGGGTCTCTGTTCTTCCAATCTATCTTCCCATGGTTGAAGTCTCCCATAATTAGTAGTCCAGATCCATTCCTGCTAACAACAGAAGCTGCTCTTTCTATTATGTTAATGGTGGCCATGTTGTTTCTATCATATTCCTGTCTAGGTCTTCTGTCATTTGGTGGTGGATTATATATGACTGCGACTATAATTTTTTTCCCTCCATTTGTTACAGTACCTGCTATGTAGTCACTGAAACCTTCACAGCCCTGAATATCCATCTCCTCAAAATCCCAGCCTTTTCTTACCAGCAGAGCTACACCACCCCCACCTCTTCCTTCCCTCTCTTTCCTCATAACATAATAGTCCTGTGGGAACACTGCATTTGTTATCGTTTTCGTGATCTTTGTTTCTGTGAGGGCTATTGTGTGTGTGTGTGTGTGTGTGTGTGTGTGTGTGTGTGTGTGTGTGTGTGTGTGTGTGTGTGTGTGTGTGTGTGTAATGTACTCGGGGGAGGTCGAGTGGGGTGGTGCTGAAGTCAGTGTAGTCGGGACGAATTAGAAAAACATGTACTGCTGCTTATTTACCCGAGGGCCACTAACACTGTAGAGGCCTCGATGAGGACAGGAAGCCGGTGGCTTGTCAAAGATCCCACCCATTATATGAAATGTTCTAATTGGTCCTGAGTTCTCTCTCCTCCCCAGCACCTTTCTTGCTTTTGTGCCTCCAATTACAGCCACTCACTCAGCCTCTTTCTCCTTCCCAAACATCTCAGTCTCTCCCTTACTCACTTCTCTTCTTCACTGCATTATAAATGGCAATTCAATTTCAGTTGCCTCTGAACGCTCCCAGCAGCCTAGCAGAGGGAGGCATCTGCTTGATTTCACACCCGTGTTTTAACAAGCATCAACGGAACGATGATAAATGGCTACGCGTCGGATTAAAACATGTGTTAAGAGGATAGGATCAATGTTAATCTCCTTCGGCCTCGCGTGCCAAGAATTGAACTGCGTCGACCAGCGGCTCGCACTTACAGATCAATAATAACTGTGGCAAAGATTGTGCTCCGCTCAGAGCAGTGTTCATCACTGCAAGATGAGCAGTCAGTCTATTCCTCACTTCACCAAGCTGACTGGTTATACACGCCAAAAGGTCACCACTGCCTGCTTCCATCCCCCCTCCAAGGTCACCGCTGCGTGCTTCCACCCCACCCCACCCCCCCCTCCAAGGTCACTACTACATGCTTCCATCCCGGAAAGGCCAAGCGAGCCTTCACGAACGCCTAGGAATCCTATATAAGCCTCAATATGATTCCGTTCGTGATGCGTAACAGAACCTCCAGTTGTGTGTGTGTGTGTGTGTGTGTGTGTGTGTGTGTGTGTGTGTGTGTGTGTGTGTGTGTGTGTGTGTGTGTGTGTTCAGCGCCTGGCGGGTGTTTACTTCGTGACGGTGTATCCAAACCTTTTACGCTTTCCTGTACAGCACTTGGATGGGGTCCCACAGCCATCGTGGCTCGGGTGAGAGAGACTGCTTCATAAATCTTGAAGGGCCTTGCTCCCTGCCGCTTAGCATGATGTCTCTTGTATTTCCTCGGGTGATTCAGCGTTGTGTGGTCCTTGCTCGTATAGTAAATATCTCTGGTCACGCCCACACACTCGCGTCTATGCTGGCTTAATATACACACATTGGCTCAACTTTATTCTCATTCTCTCTCTCTCTCTCTCTCTCTCTCTCTCTCTCTCTCTCTCTCTCTCTCTCTCTCTCTCTCTCATCCATCATTTTTTGCTCTCCGCATATGCCAAAAATGATGGCTTCCTCAACAATAGCAGTCTCTCCAACAATCCTCTCCCCCACTCCCGCCCCTCCACCAATAACAGTCCCCTATTCCCTCCCCCCGACCATAACAGCCCCCCACCCCCCCAGATTCGCGGTAAATCTCCCCACTGCTATAATAGGCACTACTCTATTGAGGTTGATATTACCCTGAATATGTGAGAGAGGAGCTGGGCGGCCCTTGAGGTTATCTTGAGATGATTTCGGGGCTTTTTAGTGTCCCCGCGGCCCGGTCCTCGACCAGGCCTCCACCCCCAGGAAGCAGCCCGTGACAGCTGACTAACACCCAGGTACCTATTTTACTGCTAGGTAACAGGGGGGTATAGGGTGAAAGAAACTCTGGCCCATTGTTTCTCGCCGGCGCCTAGGATCAAACCCAGGACCACAGGATCAGAAGTCCAGCGTGCTGTCAGCTCGGCCGACCGGCTCCCTTGCACACACACACTTAACCCCCACCCTCCCCCATTTATCTCAATCCCCCCCACCCTCCCCCTCTCCCATTTCTATCACAATCCTCCACTCTCATCCCCACTCTCTCACACAATCCCCCCTCCCCTCTCACAAGCCCACTTATCTGCTCACTACCCTAATCTTCCTTCTCTTTTACAACATCCTCCCTCTCCCCCTCTCTGCCAATCCCCGCATGGCTGCACGGTGAGGGAAGATCTGCAATGGTTTGCAACCCTCGTGACTGTATTGCAATATTGCTCAACGTCCAAACTTCATCTTCAACCAGACGACGCGTTTAAAGGCACCGCCAAGCACCGTTAAGCACCGACCCCCCGTGACACCGGAGATATGCTGCTGAATGCCCAGCTGTGACATCTGTGAGAGCTGGGAGAGCTGTGAGAGCTGTGAGAGCTGAGAGAGCTGTGATAGCTGGGAGAGCTGGGAGAGAGGAAACGAGGGTGAGAAAGAATGAGAGGGAGAAAGACATCAATATTAACCTTAATAAACACTAGTCTATATTTTATAGGAGAGAGAGAGAGAGAGAGAGAGAGAGAGAGAGAGAGAGAGAGAGAGAGAGAGAGAGAGAGAGAGAGAGAGAGAGAGAGAGAGAGATTGGCAGCAGCAGCTCAATCACCTGAGACATGTCACAGGACCCAGAATTGAGACCGACCGACTTGGCACACGTTAGTGACTGTCTTGGAGTGCCTCATGTTAAATATAAATAAATATACATATAATATATATATATATATATATATATATATATATATATATATATATATATATATATATATATATATATATATTATATATACACGCAATCTTACCTCCCTCTCCTCTATCTCCCTCCAATATCATCCCCACTCCCACTTTTATTTCCCCTCTCTTCTATGTCCAACCTCCTTCCTCTCTCTCACAATCTTCTCCTCTCATGTCTTCCCTACTCTTCCCCTTTTCCACCCTCTCTGCCTTTCTCCCCCTCTCTCCCACAATCCCCCTCCTCCCACTTTTTCTTTCCTGTATATATGTAAGTATAGCTAAAGTACGTGTTCAACTGGTGCCTGCAGGCGGGGCAGTGGGTGAGGTAGTAGCGCCATTGTCAGTCATTGTTAAGGAATGGAAGGAGGACTTGTGTTTGACATGTTGTGCTTCACTTGTGACTAATCTTTTATTGTTATATCTGTCGACGGCCATCTCACCATCACCCCTCTGGCCCTCACCACCTCCCCCTCTCTCTCTCTCTCTCTCTCTCTCTCTCTCTCTCTCTCTCTCTCTCTCTCAACACTTCCTTATCCTTGACCCAGTATTCCTGTCTTCAGCAGCCCAGGAATAAGGTGAGACGGCTCAATAGCCTCTCACGCCTTGCACGAGTCTTCCTTCAACTTTCTTCCCCCCCCCCCCATCCCCACCCTCTTTATGCCCCCTCCTCCCTCTATCCCCCCGCCCCCCCCCCCCCCCATGATCGTTGTGAAGGCTCGGGAAGGCGATTTGATGGCCTTTGGCGGTCTATCAGGATTTCAGTCTTGAACTCAGAATGGATTCTTAAATGTTTCTGTGCCGTTCACCGGTAGAGCGTCGGTTTTGGTTCACGCAGGTCGGAGTTCAATCCCCGACCATCCAAGTGGTTGGGCACCATTCCTTCCCCCCGTCCCATCCCAAATCCTTATCCTGACCCTTTCCCAGTGCTATATAGCCGCAGTGGCTTGACGCTCTCTTCCTGATAGTTCCCTTCACCACAGAAGCGTTGTTCTAATTGATGCGGAGTTCTGAGGGCGTCTTCGGCTCTCAATCAGTTCTAAATTAAAGTTTTATTTGGAGTTACGTTCAGGAAAACTAAGATATTTTATGTTAAACGTGTATTCAAACTTTGTTGTATAACATTTATTTTGTTTTATTTAACGCAATTCTTCCCTTCCTGTTGTGGTGGATATTTTTATTAGCCTCAGGAACACTCTCCTTAGCCTCAGGAACACTCTCCTTAGCCTCAGGAACACTCTCCTTAGCCTCAGGAACACTCTCCTTAGCCTAAGGAACACTCTCCTTAGCCTCAGGAACACTCTCCTTAGCCTCAGGAACACTCTCCTTAGCCTCAGGAACACTCTCCTTAGCCTCGGGAACACTCTCCTTAGCCTCGGGAACACTCTCCTTAGCCTCGGGAACACTCTCCTTAGCCTCAGGAACACTCTCCTTAGCCTCAGGAACACTCTCCTTAGCCTCAGGAACACTCTCCTTAGCCATTTTCTTACATAAATTTATCGTGCTATATCCACGTAATGGCTTGGCGCTTTCTCCTGATAGGAGAAAGTGGCTTGGCGCTTTCTCCTGATAGGAGAATTTTCCTTTCTCCTGGTAAGAAAATTCCTCCTTTCTCCTCCCCCCCCCCCCCCTTAACACACAGCAGTTACATAAATTTATCCGTTTACTAAAGTGTTGACAGTTTAAACGCTTCATCAAGTATCCAAACAGCTGCCAAACGCTTAAAAGTGTATATTTACAAATGTGTTTATAAACACACACACACGTTTATATTAAAGTGTATACTTGTAAAAATGTTGATTAATCTGCGCATTTATTTTGTTTAGCATTTTCATCCTGCATCGTCTTGTCTAGTGTGTTAAGAAGCGTTTGTCAACGCGTTCATCTTGAGGTTATAAACACGGATTTCAACTTTGACAATGTTTTGTTTTTTGGTTAGATGTATGTACTAGATGGATTACCCTGCGGTGCCCGGGGTATCTGGGGCCAGATTCACGAAAGCAGTTACGCAAGCACTTACGAACCTGTACATCTTTCCACAATCTTTGACGGCTTTGGTTAAATTTATTAAACAGTTTACAAGCATGAAAACTTCCCATTCAACTGTTGTTATTGTTATAAACAGCCTCCTGGTGCTTCGGAGCTCATTAACTGTTTAATAATTGGGAACAAAGCCGCCAAAGATTGAGAAAAGATGTACAGGTTCGTAAGTGCTTGCGTAAGTGTTTTGGTGAATCTGGCCCCTGGTCCGCAAGCTCGAGCAGACATGCTCTCATAAATGAAGATAAGTAGGGGGGTACCCTGTTGCGCCCGGGTCTCTTCTCTACCCCCTTTCCCACTGCCCCCTCCTCTTTCTCATCCTTGTTTCCCTATCTCCCCCCCTTTTTCCATCTTTTCCCATCTCCAACTTTCTCTTCAAGATTTAACCTTGTCGCCTACCCACGCCTCTTCCCTTCCTTTCTCCAAATCTCCTATTTCTCTCCTACTCTCATACCTCTTTCCCCTCTCCTCTTTTCCAACTGTCTCTCCTCTCTCTCCCTCCCTCTCTTCAAACATCATATTAAGCAGGATTTGTGACGTCACCATATGTGAACGGGTTGTGTCATTTCATCATATTTCCCATACCCAGAGCATTCACCCAGCAAGGGTACCCGCGGGTAGCTCCCAGCTCCCGGCCGGCAACCTCAGACAGGGACACAGACACACACAGAGACACACAGAGACACAGACACAGACACGCCTCACATCCAGCACAACGAGGGGTAACTGGCTGTGCCCTGAAGAGAATCTCTCTCTTTCAACTATCCCACCCATCATCTTCCCGCTTCTCCCCACACGTTCTCTCTCTCTCTCTCTCTCTCTCTCTCTCTCTCTCTCTCTCTCTCTCTCTCTCTCTCTCTCTAGTACCAGTAACACAACCTGGAACAACACCAGTCCGGCGGACCATCGCTTGAGGGCCGATTCTCGCACCATGAATAATTCTTAAAGGTGAACTAAAGCCCGGCTACTGTGGTAGACTCGTTCTCTTCCTCCCCTCACTCGCTACTCCTCACTACTACTACACACCTACATCCCTCCCTACCTCCCCCCCCACCCCCCTCCCTCACTATCTCTTATTATCTTGAGGTTATTTTCAGATGATTTCGGGGCTTTTTAGTGTCCCCGCGGCCTGGTCCTCGACCAGGCCTCCACCCCCAGGAAGCAGCCCGTGACAGCTGACTAACACCCAGGTACCTATTTTACTGCTAGGTAACAGGGGCATAGGGTGAAAGAAACTCTGCCCATTGTTTCTCGCCGGCGCCTGGGATCGAACCCAGGACCACAGGATCACAAGTCCAGCGTGCTGTCCGCTCGGCCGACCATCTCCCTCACTTGCGTCTTATCAGTTCTAAGTGCACGCGAAAGTATGAATCTGCACTTGTTGACCAGACCACACACTAGAAGGTGAAGGGACGACGACGTTTCGGTCCGTCGTGGACCATTCACAAGTCGATTGTGACACTAGAAGGTGAAGGGACGACGACGTTTCGGTCCGTCCTGGACCATTCACAAGTCGATTGTTACATACTTTAGCAACGTTATTGTGCCTCATCGCCTGCAATCTGCACTTGATTCGTACACTTCACACTTCTCAAAAGGTTTACTCACCTGGGGCCAGATTCACGAAGCAGTTACGTAAGCACTTACGAACCTTTACATCTTTTCTCAATCTTTGACGGCTTTGTTTACAATTATTAAACAGTTAATGAGCTCCGAAGCACCAGGAGGCTGTTTATAACAATAACAACAGTTGATTGGGAAGTTTTCATGCTTGTAAACTTTTTAATGAATGTAACCAAAGCCGTCAAAAGATTGAGGAAAGATGTACACGTTCGTAAAAACTTGCGTAACTGCTTCGTGAATCTGGCCCCCTGACCTTCCAACCAGATGGGGTCCAAACACACACACACACACACACGCACACGCACACGCACACACACACACACACACACACACACACACACACACACACACACACACACACGAGAACCTCCTCTGGCATCTCTACAAGTGCGCGTCTAATACCAGTTATTAACCAGCCGGTGACGTCCCATTAAGCGGGGCCAGGAGCTACAGCACCTGTCACAGGAACATTTAAACCATGAAGGACGGCAGGTATGCTGAGTGAGCCAGACTCAGGACAGGGCGTGTCCCAGCACCCAGCGTGTCCCATACATCATCCCCAACATCCGAGTTTTGAATACCAGGTAAATACCTTGTTGCATGAAACAACGGGCGGCTAGAAAGGCGGGATCCAAGAGCCGAGGCTCGATCCTGCAGGGCACAAAATAGGCGAGTACAAACAGGTGAATACACTGCACCAAAGGACCAAACTGGAATTACAGAGGACGAGCAGACGCCACACTCCGGAGGACGGACCTAAGATGCTCTCCTCATCTAAGATGAGGAGAGCATCTTAGCATCTCCTAAGATGCTATCTCTTACAAGATATAGAGACTTGGCGCAGAGAGAGAGATCCCTCAGCCCTCCCCTCAGGTCAGAAGACTCAGCCCTCAGCCCTGCCTTCAGGTCAGAAGACTCAGCCCTCAGCCCTGCCCTCAGGTCAGAAGACTCAGCCCTCAGCCCTGCCCTCAGGTCAGAAGACTCAGCCCTCAGCCCTGCCCTCAGGTCAGAAGACTCAGCCCTCAGCCCTGCCCTCAGGTCAGAAGACTCAGCCCTCAGCCCTCCCCTCAGGTCAGAAGACTCAGCCCTCAGCCCTCCCCTCAGGTCAGAAGACTCAGCCCTCAGCCCTCCCCTCAGGTCAGAAGACAGAATGAGTGTTAAAATATAACTTATCTTTATTGATTGCTCTCTTTCTTAGAGATTTGTTAACTATTACCCCCTTTTCCTCTCGGGGGGTGGGAGGGGTCAGTGTGAGGGGGGCGTGGGAGGGCTCAGTGTGAGGAAGGGGGGGCGTGGGAGGGCTCAGTGTGAGGAAGGGGGGGCGTGGGAGGGCTCAGTGTGAGGAAGGGGGGGCGTGGGAGGGCTCAGTGTGAGGAAGGGGGGGCGTGGGAGGGCTCAGTGTAAGGAAGGGGGGCGTGGGAGGGCTCAGTGTAAGGGGGGGCGTGGGAGGGCTCAGTGTGAGGGGGGGGGCGTGGGAGGGCTCAGTGTGAGGAAGGGGGGGCGTGGGAGGGCTCAGTGTGAGGAAGGGGGGGGCGTGGGAGGGCTCAGTGTAAAGGGGGGGGGGCGTGGGAGGGCTCAGTGTAAAGGGGGGGGCGTGGGAGGGCTCAGTGTAAAGGGGGGGGCGTGGGAGGGCTCAGTGTAAGGAGGGGGGCGTGGGAGGGCTCAGTGTAAAGGGGGGGGCGTGGGAGGGCTCAGTGTAAAGGGGGGGCGTGGGAGGGCTCAGTGTAAGGAGGGGGGCGTGGGAGGGCTCAGTGAAAGGAGGGGGGCGTGGGAGGGCTCAGTGTAAGGGGGGGCGTGGGAGGGCTCAGTGTGAGGGGGGGGGGGGCGTGGGAGGGCTCAGTGTGAGGGGGGCGTGGAAGAGCTCAGTGTGAGGGGGGGGGCGTGGGAGAGCTCAGTGTGAGGGGGGGGGCGTGGGAGAGCTCAGTGTGAGGGGGGCGTGGGAGGGCGTAGGCAGCAAAGTGGACCCGTCCTGGCCAGGGGCGTCACTACACTACCGGTGAAAACATTGATTCTCCTCTCCCTCTCCCTCCCTCTCTCTCTCTCTCTCTCTCTCTCTCCCTCTCTCCCCACTAATCTCCTCTCCCCGCCCTCTTCCTCTCTTTGTCTCTCATAAGCGTTCTCCATCTCCCTGACATATCTTTATCACCTCATTCCTTCTCACATTCCCTTTCTTCTAAACCATCCCGCCTTCCTCCTCTCCTTGTGCCAATCTTTTATATCTCCTTCCTTTATTACATTTCGTCTCTGACTCTCCTCTCCTACCTCTGACCCATTACCTTTCTCAAATCATTCTTCCTCCCTTCAAAAACCTTCTTCCCTCCTCCCCCCTTCACTTTATGCCATATTTGCTTCCTCCAAGAACCTTCCCTCATTCATTTAAATCATTCATATTCCCTCCAAGAACCCTCCCTCTAGTTTTCAACCCTCCTGACTTCATCCACGAAAACTACCCTCCCTACCCCAAACCCCTCCCTCCCTCCCTCCCTCCTTACCCCAAAGCCCTCCCTCCCTACCCCAAACCCCTCCCTCCCTCCCTACCCCAAACCCCTCCCTCCCTCCCTACCCCAAAGCCCTCCCTCCCTCCTTACCCCAAAGCCCTCCCTCCCTCCTTACCCCAAAGCCCTCCCTCCCTCCTTACCCCAAAGCCCTCCCTTCCTCCCTACCCCAAAGCCCTCCCTACCCCAAAGTCCACCCTACCCCAAAGCCCTGCCTCCCTCCCCTCCCTCTTCCCACAATCTGGGTCACGATGTCCATCTCGGGTGATGGACGGTCCACGCTCAGAAAGGACCAGCACAAGAATTATAATAATTTTGATTGGATTGTTATGCTGAGGTTCAGAACTGGCAGTTGTCAGCGGCCGGAAATGGACGGACTGTCCCCCCACGAAGCCTAATTGGCAATTTGCTGTTTAGTTTTGTTTTCAAACAAGAGGAAAATATTTTCAATAGATTTTTGTGATACTGGCCAAGTACTGCTTCGATCTGCCAATCGTAGCATGATCTGAAGTCACGTGACTTCTGAGAGTGAGAGAGAGTGAGAGAGAGAGAGAGAGAGAGAGAGAGAGAGAGAGAGAGAGAGAGAGAGAGAGAGGGGGGGGGGGGGTAGGGGGGGGGTTGTATGGCATCTTGTTGGCCTCTCGAGTCTTCATTGAGTGCCATTGTAGAGTCAAGATAACGTGCTGTGCCAAAGGGGGAAGATTGCTATTTGATGGATCCAGCCACGACTCCAGAAATGCTAGTGGTGTTAACTTTCTTGCAATGAGGCTTTCTATATTATGTATACCATTTAGTAACTTTTATGAGTTATTATTTTCTGGTTCCTGCCTCTGCCTCTGATGCATGCTTGACTGTACCAGAGTTGACTTTACACACACATTCATACACTGTGGGAACATTGTAGGAGGCAACTGATATGAATGGGGGTTACGTCTGAAGCATTGGACTAACTCCGGGTCGTGTGTGTGTGTGTGTGTGTGTGTGTGTGTGTGTGTGTGTGTGTGTGTGTGTGTGTGTGTGTGTGTAATTACCTAAGTGTAGTTACAGGATGAGAGCTACGCTCGTGGTGTCCCGTCTCCCTAGCACTCTGTGTGTGTGTGTGTGTGTGTGTGTGTGTGTGTGTGTGTGTGTGTGTGTGTGTGTGTGTGTGTGTACTCACCTAGTTGTGCTTCCGGGGGGATGAGTTTCGGCTCTTTGGTCCCGTCTCTCAACCGTCAATCAACAGGTGTACATTATCTACACTTGAAACTGAGTATGGAGTCTGCCTCCACCACATCACTTCCTTCAACACATCACTGTGTACTCACCTAATTGTGCTTGCGGGGGTTGAGCTTTATCTCTTTGGTCCCGCCTCTCAACTGTCCATCAACTGGTGTACAGATTCCTGAGCCTACTGGGCTCTATCATATCTACACTTGAAACTGTGTATGGAGTCAGCCTCCACCACATCACTTCCTAATGGATTTCATTTGTCAACCACTCTGACACTAAAAAAGTTCTTTCTGACGTCTCTGTGGCTCATCTGGGTTGTGAAGCAAAGAAGGTGGAACATGATTGTGTGCATTTACTATTTGTATCTGCAGAATCGAGCTATTAGCCTTTTAAACCAGTCTATTTTTCCTCTATTATGTCTACTACATATATATATATTTCTATAACATACGCGCGCACTCTCACATCCCCAGGAAGCATCGCCTAGCAGCTGCCTAACTCCCATGTACTGCTAGGTGAACAGGGGAATCTGGGTGAAAGTAACTCTGCCCATTTGTTTCCGCCGGGAATCGAACCCGGGCCCTTAGGATACAAGACAAAACAACAAACTGTACACTGATCGTAATAGATCAGACAATTGATCTGATTGATCTATAGATCAGATTAATATAAATCAAACAATTGAGAGACGGCATAAGCATTATGAACGCAGCATACTCACCATCGGGTTCATTTTGGAGAAGCATGATAACATACTCACCATAAGGGTTAGTATAATCTTCACCTTCAAGACACACACACATACACTATACACGGACGTTATACTTACCATTGTCGGGATCAGCATATACTCCAAAGTCAGAATATGCCCGCCGCCTTGCGTGTAGTATCTCCAGCATGGTTGCTGAGCCCCGAGTCTTCAAGAGCTTCAGTCTTCAGGTCCTGCAATCTTCAGGACCTTCAGTCTTCAGGTCCTGGAGCCTTGAGGAACAGCTGCCTAAGAAAGGATTAAACTCCTGTGTCTCAGTCAGCTTCTGTTTCCCCTTCAGAGGCTCTCCCTGAAGAGGACTGCAGCGTCACGGGTCGAAGCTGAAGTCAGGGGACATGTTAAATAGGTAATAGATTCTCGGATCAAAATCCACAGTTGAACTTGGCTTCCAGAGGCACACACACAAGTGATCCTTCCCAGTCCTATCCGGTAAGGAAACACTCACTCGGGTTCCCGCCCTTATAAAGGCCACACTACTACTGTCTTGCCCAAATCTCTCAACACAAATATGTAATCTGTTGACTTTTCTTTGTCATGGAACGTGTCGAGATCTGTTGTACAAAATGGTTGATGGTCAGTCAACTCAGATCAGTCATCTGAAGACAGTCAATATTCTTTAGACACGAGCTTATAACCCATAAAGGTAGAATTCAGAATCCATTTGAGTCGAGGAAACGAGCCCTGGGTCCTTATGAAGGCAGTATCACACTACTGGTTCAAGATACTGGTCCTCGAAGCACTTGACAGTGTCACACTGCTGGCCCCTCAAGACACCGATGATATGGCTGTCATCCGGTCCTCTTAACGAGGCGATATCTATGCACCAATTGGTTTCGCTGTGGTCGCTGAAGGAGGTTGTGTACACGAACTGGGCGACACTCGCTCACGAAGCGGATATCTGTGCACGATACATTGTTTCTTTATCACAGTGTCTTTTCTTTATATGTAAATGTTTATCCTGAAGAAAATAAGTACGGGTTAAGAAGTTATAACGCTGTTAGAGACTTAAATTAACACTTCACTATCTGACAGACTTGTCCTAGATGCGAGAGGACGAAATCATGTTACACTTACACACACACACACACACACACACACACACACACACACACACACACAGTACTCACCTAATTGTGCTCGCGGGGTTGAGCTCTGGCTCTTTGGTCCCGCCTCTCAACCGTCAATCAACAGGTGTACAGGTTCCTGAGCCTATTGGGCTCTATCATATCTACACTTGAAACTGTGTATGGAGTCAGCCTCCACCACATCACTTCCTAATGCATTCCATTTGTCAACCACTCTGACACTAAAAAAGTTCTTTCTAATATCTCTGTGGCTCATTTGGGCACTCAGTTTCCACCTGTATCCCCTAGTGCGTGTGCCCCTTGTGTTAAATAGACATACACAGTGTGTATGTGTGTGCACGCGCGCGCGCACGCAGATTGATTGATGAAGATTAAGCCACCCAAGAGGTGGCACGGGCATGAATAGCCCGTAAGTGGTGGCCCTTTCGAGCCATTACCAGTATCAAAAGATGATACTGGAGATCTGTGGAGGCGCAACTGCACCCTGCGTGACGGGAGATGTCTCCCGGACCAAGTGGTGACCAAATGGTCTCCGCGCGCAAGCAGAGTGGTAGACGGTTATAAGAAGCTAGGTGAGGTGGTGGAGGAGGCCACAACCGTGAGTAGTTTCAAAGCGTTATACGACTAAGAGTACTGGGAAGACGGGACACCACGAGCGTAGCTCTCATATTGTAACACCACCTAGGTGTATGCACACACAATCAGCCAAGCAATCGAGGGAGCCGGTGGCTGAGCGGAGACAACACTGGACGCGTGATCCTGTGGTCCCGGTTTCGATCCCGGGCGCCGGCGAGAAACAATGGGCAGAGTTTCTTTCACCCTGGACTAACTCCCAGGTACCTATTTACTGCTAGGTAACAGAAGCATTAGGGTGAAAGAAACTGCCCAATGTTTCTCGCCGGCACCCGGAATCGAACCCCAGGACCACAGGATCACGCGTGAAGCATGCTGTCCGCTCAGCCACCGGCTCTCACCGGCTGTGTGTGGACGCAGGACAACGCTCTAAGGTCTGAATAACAATAAGGAGACCAGAGTACAATCAAAAGCCAGCTTAGTGTGTGTGTGTGTGTGTGTGTGTGTGTGTGTGTGTGTGTGTGTGTGTGTGTGTGTGTGTGTGTGTGTGTACACACGCCGCTCACACACACACTCACTCACACTCCTGCACCTGGTATATTTTGAGTGCGTTTCACAGAAGGGCGCCAAGTGACGTCACTATCGCCAGCATCTCCCCCCATATCTCCCATGCCTATCCCACCCCCCCCCTCCTCTCACCCTACGTCATCACCCTCCCCCTCCTAACGCAACCCCCACTCACCCATCTCTCCCCTCACCCCATCCCCTCAGCCCCAACACAACCCTCAAGATCCCCACTACAACATAGGGGACAATAAAAGTAATCCGGTATTTAAAACAATGGAATAAGGAAACGGTACAAGGTAAGGCGGGGTATGATGGCATTTACCAATTATCAAAAGAAGGCACCAAACCGGGAAGGCTATGTAGCACTGCCATTTACCAAAACATATGTACAGAAACACAATGGAGATTCATTTCAGGATATTGGACCAACATGTCAGCCTATGGTACAGTAAGTAGTACAGGACTCTGCAAAGCATTTTAATAAAACAATGCAGACGAGAGCAGCGGAGAGCAGCGGAGAGCAGAGGAGAGCAGCTGAGAGCAGCGGAGAGCAGAGGAGAGCAGCGGAGAGCAGCGGAGAGCAGAGGAGAGCAGCTGAGAGCAGAGGACAGCAGCTCAGAGCAGCGGTTAGTGGAAGGTTCAGCACTGCGTTCAGAACAGTCTGAACAGGCTACTTAATTCAGATATTTTACAGTTATTAAAATTCTCTCTCATTCCTAACAGGACTTAAATTCCGTGACGAAGCCACCGAAACGAACACTTTGCAGATCTGCCATTTTGTAAACATAAGACGAAAAAGGAAACATGGGGATTGTTCACTGCATTTCGGCAACTGAAAATGAGCACTAACTAAGTCTGACAAGAGACTTAGTAAGAGAAGTGTGTTAACACCATTACCTCTCCCTTCCTCCCTTGTGGCAGCTGTGGGCGAGGAAGTTAATATAAATGGACAGGTATTAATACCTGTGGGAGGCAAGGGCGATGTCAGAGCAGCGCAGGAGACGGGAAGACCTTCAGAGCCTATTACCTTAATCAGATTCTTAGATTATAATCTTGCTGCCATAGGCGGCAGGAATATCGTGTCCGTGTCTTAAAAAGTTACCTTTATTATTCCCTTCCCTTTCTATCTCCTTTCCCTTCAATCAGCTTCGCCTCCCTCCGCTCCAAACTAAGCAACCTTACCCCCCCTCTAAATCAACCTCGTCTGCCCCCCCAAGTCAAGCATCATGCTCTCCTTTGCCCTGCAATTGAATGTGTGTGATCGCTTATCTTAAGAGTCAGGTGTGTTACTCTGTAAGGTAGGTAATGGTGATGGTAATGGTGCTGATGGTGGGAGTGGATGTGATGGTGACGACAGTGGTGATGATGGGTGGTGGTGATGCTGGTAGTGGTGGTGGTGATGAGTATGGATGAGTACCTGTCTTTAAAGGCAGATTTGACCAAGAACTCAAAGGCCAAAATAGTTGAATTATAACTCATCAGGTACAACAAGAGGAGTGGGTGGGGCACAACCGGCTTAGTCCTCACTCCCCCTTAATCACTGACAGGTAAGCACGCAAAGTCGCAAGCACGCGCACACACACACACACACACACACACACACACACACACACACACACACACACACACACACACACACACACACACACCCACCCACCCTGGCACCAGTCCATCACACAGAGGGCCCATGTGAGCCTGTGTATATAAAGGGACTGTGTTTCAGTAATTGATGAAGCCTCTGGCCGCTGTTCAAGCGGAAGACCCGTGCCGGCGTGCGTGCGCGTCGTAAAGGGGCGGTAACACGCGCAATAGTGGAGTAGAGGAGGAGGAGGAAGAGGGGAAGGAAGAGGGGAAGGAAGAGGGAGGAGGAGACACAGCAGAGTGGTGGGTATAGAAGGCGTGGGAAAAGTTATTTTTAAAATGATATAGATGGAGGTCGTCTCCTCCCTCTTACCTACTCTCTCTTACCCCTCCCTCGCTCCTCTACCCCCCTCCCCACGTATCATCTGGCACCCTCCCTACCCTTCCCTACCCCACAAACCTTTCACACCGTGACACCAATTACGAAGTACAGTACACCTTCATAGTATGCTACATTATAACTACCACAATCACCAGCACCACCACCATCGCCACCAGCACCACCACAATCACCACCAGCACCACCACAATCACCATGCAGGCCGCAGGAGACAGCGTGTATAGACAGCGTCTGAATTACAACGAATCAGATATCTCGTTCGCGGCCATCACCACGTATGAGTGTCGTAAGTGTGTCGTAAGTTACGTTGTATGCTGGGGTCTAACTTAAGCCGGAGTGCCCGGGTTTACCCCAGCTCCCCTCCTCCCCCCCCATAGTGCCAAGAGCCACTTCCAACACGGCCATTCCCATAGTGTGGCCACCCCCATAGTGTAGCCATCCCCCAGAGAGGGGGTGGAACCATAACGCCAGCTCCATTGTAACTCTGGTATCACTGTAGTTCTAGTAATACTGACTTCACTGTAGCGCTGACTTCACTGTAGCACTGACTTCACTGTAAGTAAAGAGCGCCTCGTCAAGCGTTCCTCCGGCGCTTACAAAGAGCAGGAACCACATCTCTCTCAAGTCCATTTCCTGTCAAGATCTTGGATGAATTTAGGAAACAGTCAGACGCTTTCAAGAGGTCCTTAGACTTTATATTACGTGGAGAAAGTGTGCGTATATATATATATATATATATATATATATATATATATATATATATATATATATATATATATATATATATATATATATATATATATATATATCAACTGAAAACTCACACCCCAGAAGTGACTCGAACCCATACTCCCAGAAGCAACGCAACTGGTATGTACAAGACGCCTTAATCCACTTGACCATCACGACCGGACATAATGAGGTGATAGCCGAGGCTATTTGAACCACCCCACCGCCGGCACTCGGATAGTAATCTTGGGCATAGCATTTTACCAAATCACCTCATTCTTTGGGGCACACGTGAGGAACACAAATGCGAACAAGCCTGAATGGTCCCCAGGACAATATGCAACTGAAAACTAGCCTCGGCTATCACCTCATTATGTCCGGTCGTGATGGTCAAGTGGATTAAGGCGTCTTGTACATACCAGTTGCGTTGCTTCTGGGAGTATGGGTTCGAGTCACTTCTGGGGTGTGAGTTTTCAGTTGCATATTGTCCTGGGGACCATTCAGGCTTGTTCGCATTTGTGTTCCTCACGTGTGCCCCAAAGAATGAGGTGATTTGGTAAAATGCTATGCCCAAGATTACTATCCGAGTGCCGGCGGTGGGGTGGTTCAAATAGCCTCGGCTATCACCTCATTATGTCCGGTCGTGATGGTCAAGTGGATTAAGGCGTCTTGTACATACCAGTTGCGTTGCTTCTGGGAGTGTGGGTTCGAGTCACTTCTGGGGTGTGAGTTTTCAGTTGCATATTGTCCTGGGGACCATTCAGGCTTGTTCGCATATATATATATATATATATATATATATATATATATATATATATATATATATATATATATATATATATATACTCGACTATGAAGAACTAGATCAAAGTGTTGATATTCTCTCTCTTATTGGAAAGCACTATAAAGTATCTTACATACACGCAACACTTTTATTTACTAAAATTTATTTTTTTTTTTTTGTCCTTGCATATAATTTTTTTTCTGCCAGTACAATTAACAATTGTTTTTATCGCTAGTGGCTTCATCGTTCTTTATCTTACTGGAAATTTTATTTAAGATTTTTATAATTGAATTATTATTGTTTGAATTATTCAAATTATTAAAATTATCATTCTCTTGTAATTATATTTTTTTTAATAGTGACCTGTCTGCCTCCCAGCGCTCCCTCCCCTGGGGGTCACAGTAGCTACTTCTCCCGCTCACAGTAGCTACTGAGTAGCTACTGAGAGTCCCAGGTTCTCCCGCTCATAGTAGCTACTTCTCCCGCTCACAGTAGCTACTGTGAGCCCCCAAGTTCTCCCGCTCCTAGTAGCTACATCCCCCGCTCACAGTAGCTACTTCTCCTGCTCACAGTAGCTACTTCTCCCGCTCACAGTAGCTACTGTGAGCCCCCAAGTTCTCCCGCTCCTAGTAGCTACATCCCCCGCTCACAGTAGCTACTTCTCCTGCTCACAGTAGCTACTTCTCCCGCTCACAGTAGCTACTTTTCCCGCTCACAGTAGCTACTTTTCCCGCTCACAGTAGCTACTTCTCCCAGGAGTTCCTGCTACTTCCCAGGCTCCAACTATCTCCATCACGCGTTCCCTAGGGACAGGTAATAAGAGCCAGCGGTTATCTGGAATACTGTGTGCGTGCGTGTGTATGCGCGCGCGCGCGTGTGTGTGTGTGTGTGTGTGTGTGTGTGTGTGTGTGTGTGTGTGTGTGTGTGTGTGTGTGTGTGTGTGTGTGTGTACTCACCTATATGTACTCACCTATATGTGCTTGCAGGATCGAGCATTGACTCTTGGATCCCGCCTTTCTAGCTTTCTAGCCGTAATTAAGGCACGTGTATTAATACGTGCCTTATTAAGGCACGTGTATTAATACACGTGCCAAGGGGTTCCTGTGGGGCCAGAAGGGAGAATATTCTCCCTCCTGGCCCCACAGGAACCCCTTGAGCGATAGCAGTGCGCCGGAAATCATTAATAAAATCATTATCTCACACCAGTACGGACCTAAAGTTCAGCACCAACGTAGTTAACAGCAGTGAATTTGCATACTTGAATGCCGTCAAGTAACGCGTAGGAGGTACATCGTTACGTAACGATGCTAAGTACCATGTAACGGGGGGTGGGGGAAATAGCTCTATCTTGTCCATTATTCCACCCCCCAGTTAACTAACGAGGCCGGGGGAAACAGCTCTCTCTAGTCCGTTATCCCGTCCCCAGTTAGCTAACTATTCTAGAGCACTCCCAGAGTTCCTAAGGCAACCTCTCTGGTTCAACACCTTGTAACCTAGGTATTCGACTACCTAGGTGCTAAGACTACAAGGCGCCGTCACTTGATCAGTTACCCGAAACTCTAGAGAGAACTCTAGAATACATAATCATTGCCACAAACGTATAAGAGAAAACGAAAGGAAAGAAATGAATAGTGAAGTAATTAGTGAGGGTTTGGGGTAAGAGGTAGGGAGGTGGGAGGAGCGAGGAGGGTCATTAGCTGAAAGTGAGAGTTTAGAGAGGGGTGGAGGGAGAGGAATAGATAGGTAGATGTAGAAGAGTAGTTAGTAGAAGTAGAAGAGTAGATAGTAGAAGACGAAATGCTGCCACCATCCATTCATGATCATTACATACAAGACAAGGAATGGAACTTGTCTGTATCACAAAATTCTCAAAGGATGTAATCATGAGTTCATTATTAGTATGTTCCCTCTGTACCATGTATCGACTCCAAACAAGTACTCATTAATATCTTGAATCTAGTAACCACCGAGGCTTTCTCAAATCCTCAACTCAAAGCTCTAGGGAACAAAGTTAAACACAATTTAAATAATAAATTCATAATTATATTTCACATGAAGTATCATAATTTAGCAATTCAATTAAAATGTTCCAGTTTAATATGCAAAGTGAGTCATCATCCAAGAATTCGAGAACCCTACAACTTGACTGCCCCTGATCATCACACAACATATGTAAACACGACCAAGTCACCTTAATGTTCACTCACCGAGTGTCTCTGCCTATAGCTGGATAGAGGGGGGGGGGGTCTGTAGCTTGACAGAGACTGTCTCGCCCCTGCCGGCCGACAGCCTCCCTGCTCTGCTGGCTCGTGTGCTGTTCTGTCTCGTTAATGCTCCATGCTTGATAGCTCTCCGAGTTTATATTGGGGAACCTAGTAGCTAACTCCGCCCACAAATAGATAGCCTCCGGCACTACCAAGCCACTCCTTAAACGTCGGCATGTTTGAAGGCTACCAGACTACAACTAAGAGATTATCAGAAGCAAGGTGAAATTCGCATGATCTGACCTCAGGTCACTTGGGGTCATTAACGCTTTGAGGTGTGAGATCTCAGGCAGACAACTGGCGCCTCTCAGATCCTTGTCTGTGACTCATGTACTCTATATATATTTTAAATAAACTAACTCAAACACTTTTACAGTGTTACATCTCCCCTTCTCCCCGAAATAAAGTTTTTGCAACACTGCTAAAGCAAGCTAGCTGTGTGCAACAACTTTATTAACGAAAAAAAAAAATACATCCTAGCTAAACAAATATACATCATCCTACTCTAAAAAATGAAATATATAGACAGACGTCCATTGTCTCTGGCTGGGCGACGTCACTGCTTGGTCTTGTAGATAATCCTGTACCACATTTCTTCAACACAACTGCCTCCGTCGCTTCTCCGTCGTTAACGCACAACAACACTTGGTCAACCCGAAAGCCGTTACTACTTGAACTGCGCACAGGACCGTGGAATTCGGTTGTCCCAGCTGATCTGTAATTGGCCCTACGTCAGTCACCATGAGAGACGTATATTGGGGTTCTTCACAGCTATAGGGACTACAAGTTTCGAGACCTTCATATAGTTGCCAACAGTAGAAATCCCATCCTACTCTTCTTCCTCCCTGTTGCTCCAGCACGCCTCCTTCAGAGAGCTACTTCTGACAGCCACATCAAGTCCACACGACACAGGATGAATCACTCAACAGAGCAACATGCTTGCAGGAGGGGCGGCCAGTCAAGGCAAACGATCCTGTCTTGCAATTACGCTCCATGCAATGATGCTGACACCAGCAAGGGACACTAGGTATCGTGTCTCAGCTTGTCTTATCTTCTTCTTTCTTCTCTCTTCTTTTTTTTTTTTTCTCTTCCTTCTTCTCTCTTCTTTCTTCTCTCTTCTTTCTTCTCTCTTCTTTCTTCTCTCTTCTTTCTTCTCTCTTCCTCCTCCCATGGGTCTTTGACAAGCGACCTGGGGTCCATTGGGGTCTGTCCGTCCTGGGGTCCACTGGGTAGACCGATGTTGGTGGGACAGACTGGAGTCGTTGTTGCTCCTCTTCCATCTTTACTGGGTCGTCTGGGGTCGTCTGCAGAACGACCTGGGGTCCACTGGGGTCCGTCCGTCCTGGGGTCCACTGGGTAGACCAATGTTGACCGACCGAGAGGGCTACATCTTGGGGTCCCCTGGGGTGGTGGTGGTGGTGGTGGTGGCCCTGACATCCAGGTAGGGGCTGGTCGTCGTGGTGGTGAGGAACAGCCGTGAGTGTGGTATAAGGCAGCCGTCTCCCTCTTCTGTATGTGCGTCTCTCCTCTCTTCTGGCTCCCACCTGTGAAATGAACAGAAAGGCGACAATACGTGTTCCCAAGATGTTTGTGTGACCCTGTAGTTTGTATAGGGTTACACAGTCCTATCATACCGCTCTCCTCCTGGCAACAACTACACTTCAATTTTAATAATCCAATTAACACTGAATGATACTGACTTGGTGGAACATAAGACAGTAACAGAGGAAAGTTAGAGAAGAGAGAATAAGGTCATCACTACTTTTAACTAGTCACAAAAAAAAAAATCAACACTAATAGACAAAACACTAGCCTAACTTAACTGTACCGTTCCTAATCTTAAGTACATAATTAAACGTTACTCCCACCCTTAACCTACAGCCACCTACGTGACCCAGAGTGTCTCCCTAGCATCTCCGCCGGTCAACAACCCCAAACTGTTGCCACCCCTGTGACCAGACTATCTAACGTCGAGCGTCCCCAACGTGAAGTCTACTGACATACTAAGGCTCCCCCTAGCATGCTGTACAATACCAGTACACCTCGGGTTATTGCGTTCAAATGGAGTAAAACAGTCGATCGCAATAATCTGAGCAGAACCACTACTTAAACTATTTAAAAACTACACCTGCCACTCCCCACTGACCTGGAGACCAGCGGTGGCTGGGTGTCCCCGTGGGACATGCGAGGTCACCTGTCACACTCAGCTGACCTGCACTACCAACACCGCTAAGTTCCCAAATCGCCAAATCTTATTACTAACATAAATCACTACACACGCAAGTTCTGGTGAACATTCCCTGAATACCACAAAACTCACAAAATCACTAAACCACAACACTAGAGAATCACTATCTCCTAGCCTGAAAAAAACTCGCTAAATCGCGAAAGTAAAAACACCTGTCAAGATCTCCCTGATAGCGCCTGAGCGGCAAAAAGACACGTGGGACTGAACAATGTTAAAAGAACACCAACTACCTACAACATTGTTCAACACCGCTGCCATCATTGTAACGGGGGGTGGGGGAAATAGCTCTATCTTGTCCATTATTCCACCCCCCAGTTAACTAACGAGGCCGGGGGAAACAGCTCTCTCTAGTCCGTTATCCCGTCCCCAGTTAGCTAACTATTCTAGAGCACTCCCAGAGTTCCTAAGGCAACCTCTCTGGTTCAACACCTTGTAACCTAGGTATTCGACTACCTAGGTGCTAAGACTACAAGGCGCCGTCACTTGATCAGTTACCCGAAACTCTAGAGAGAACTCTAGAATACATAATCATTGCCACAAACGTATAAGAGAAAACGAAAGGAAAGAAATGAATAGTGAAGTAATTAGTGAGGGTTTGGGGTAAGAGGTAGGGAGGTGGGAGGAGCGAGGAGGGTCATTAGCTGAAAGTGAGAGTTTAGAGAGGGGTGGAGGGAGAGGAATAGATAGGTAGATGTAGAAGAGTAGTTAGTAGAAGTAGAAGAGTAGATAGTAGAAGACGAAATGCTGCCACCATCCATTCATGATCATTACATACAAGACAAGGAATGGAACTTGTCTGTATCACAAAATTCTCAAAGGATGTAATCATGAGTTCATTATTAGTATGTTCCCTCTGTACCATGTATCGACTCCAAACAAGTACTCATTAATATCTTGAATCTAGTAACCACCGAGGCTTTCTCAAATCCTCAACTCAAAGCTCTAGGGAACAAAGTTAAACACAATTTAAATAATAAATTCATAATTATATTTCACATGAAGTATCATAATTTAGCAATTCAATTAAAATGTTCCAGTTTAATATGCAAAGTGAGTCATCATCCAAGAATTCGAGAACCCTACAACTTGACTGCCCCTGATCATCACACAACATATGTAAACACGACCAAGTCACCTTAATGTTCACTCACCGAGTGTCTCTGCCTATAGCTGGATAGAGGGGGGGGGGGGGTCTGTAGCTTGACAGAGACTGTCTCGCCCCTGCCGGCCGACAGCCTCCCTGCTCTGCTGGCTCGTGTGCTGTTCTGTCTCGTTAATGCTCCATGCTTGATAGCTCTCCGAGTTTATATTGGGGAACCTAGTAGCTAACTCCGCCCACAAATAGATAGCCTCCGGCACTACCAAGCCACTCCTTAAACGTCGGCATGTTTGAAGGCTACCAGACTACAACTAAGAGATTATCAGAAGCAAGGTGAAATTCGCATGATCTGACCTCAGGTCACTTGGGGTCATTAACGCTTTGAGGTGTGAGATCTCAGGCAGACAACTGGCGCCTCTCAGATCCTTGTCTGTGACTCATGTACTCTATATATATTTTAAATAAACTAACTCAAACACTTTTACAGTGTTACAACCAAATGGATGGTACTTTCACAGTAACCTTTTGAGTGGAAGTACCAAAATGTAGTGATGGACCACCAGAAAGTTGACTGTTCTATTGCTGAAATTGGGATACAGGGAACACAACATATAAATATAGAACCTAACCTGACCTCTGATGGCAATCTTAGGCCTGATACACGCTATCTTAGACCGCATATAACACAAATGTGTTATACAAGGCCTAGGAATGTTTAAGTTTGGCTTTCAGATCAGTTTATTTCCGAACTCTATATAATCTAAGTTACAAATGGTCCATGACAACATATTGGTGCTTTCGGGCCAATAGTCACCGAGCACTATAATTTCAGGAGGTCAGCCTGGCACTGGAAGGCCACAGCCTGGCACTGGAAGGGCCACAGCCTGGCACTGGAAGGGCCACAGCCTGGCACTGGAAGGGCCACAGCCTGGCACTGGCCGGCCACAGTCTGGCACTGGCCGGCCACAGTCTGGCACTGGAAGGCCAGTGCCAGATACTAAGTCTGATATTATTTACAATTCTTCCAAGATCAGACAAGTACAAAATGGCGACTTCCAAGGGGGCTCATCCTTTGTAGTCTCTCGATGAGGTCTCAGACAAGCGGTTCTGGATCTCCATGTACTGTCCCCTCAGGCGCTGAAACCTCCAGTTACAACTTGGCTAAATGATGTGATTTGCAAATGCCTTGTTATGGACATCGTCCTTGCTGAAGATGGTCCTAGACGGAGTGGACAACTGACACGGACCGTCGTACTTGCTGAAGATGGTCCAAGACGGAGAAGACAACGAACGAACACGAACCATCGCACCTGCCGAAGATGGCCCGAGACGGAGAGGAAAGGCACCAAAAGCACAAGCTCCCCCTCCAAAGGTGGCGCCTCACCTCACTTGCGCCTCAGTAACGAGGTCACCGCCAGAGACTCAGCAGCACCTTAACTGGATTTATTACAGCTTCCAAGTCGGCGAAGATCACCTCGGCCGGACAAGTGGAGTAAAGACGGCGGAATAATCCTGATAAAAGGCGAAAGGGGGATTGGCGAGAGGAAGTAATAAAGGAAGCAAAGGAAGAGAAGAGAGGGTGGGAAGTATATGAAACATGGAAGGAGTGAAAGAAAGAAGAAATGAGAGAGAGAGAGAGAGAGAGAGAGAGAGAGAGAGAGAGAGAGAGAGAGAGAGAGAGAGAGAGAGAGAGAGAGAGAGAGAGAGAGAGAGAGAGAGAAAAGAGTTACTACCCCTAAGTTATATAAGGGATTTACAAAGTAAAGAACTACTTATATGCACCTAACATCTCAGAGCTTGTTGGTCATATGAACAAAGCCACGAGGGCCGTGACGAGGGTTCGAACCTACGTCACGGCCCTTGTGGATTTGCTCATTTGATGTATCACGCTATTGTGATTTCTATGTGTAATTATACACTCTTGTATTGATTTAATGATACTCACGGTTGATAATATGACATTATTAATATACATTTTGTGATTTGGATTTCCAATTGCTTGAAGAGCTGACATATTGAGTAATAAAAAATGACTCCAATATTCTGTCATTTTCACTTTTGAAAGAGTGATTAGGAATCAAATTTCCAGTTTTATGGAAAATAATGAACTTCACAACCTATGACAACATGGATTAAGAGCGGGAAGATCGTGTCTGTCACTGTTAATCAACCACTATGACAATCACAGAAGCATGAGAGGGAAAGCAAAATGCAGATGTTGTATACACAGACTTTGCAAAGGCATTCGACAAATGTGACCATGGAGTGATAACCCATAAGATGAGATCAGTAGGAATAACGAGTGAAGTGGGGGCGTTGGATTATCAACTTTCTCTCTAATAGAATGCAGAGAGTAACGGTCATTCAAGTAAGATCAAGCCCAAGTGAAGTGAAAAGCTCTGTACCCCAGGGCACAGTTTTTGCACCGCTGCTATTTCTCATTCTTATCTCTGATATAGACAAAAATACTAGTCACAGCTTCGTCTCATCTTTTGCAGATATAAAAATCAGCATGAAAATTTTGTGTCTTCAGTAGAAAACACTGAAAAACTACAAGCAGATATGAATAAAGTATTAGATTGGGCAACTGAAAATATCATGATGTTTAACGGTGATAAGTTCCAGGTACTGAGGTATAGTGGAAAGGAGGAACTTAAACGAAACACAAGGTACAGAACACAATCAGACCTGCTCATAGAAGGAAAGCAACATGTAAAAGATTTGGGAACTATGATATTGACGACCTGACATTTAGTGAACATAACCGAGCAAATATAGCGGCGGCGGCCAGGAAAATAACAGGATGGATTGTGAGAACGTTCAAATCCAGAGACCCCACAGCAATGCTAATACAGTTTAAATCACTGGTGCTGTCCCGTCATGAGTATTGCTCGGTACTCACTTCCTCTTTCAAAGCAGGAGAGATCTCTGAATTAGAGGGAATACAAGAGCGTATACGGTATGCATAGAAACGTGTGCTATGATCCTACCCCTCGTGTGCTATCAGCCTAGCCCTCGTGTGCTATCAGCCTAGCCCTCGTGTGCTTTCAGCCTAGCCCTCGTGTGCTTTCAGCCTAGCCCTCGTGTGCTTTCAGCCTAGCCCTCGTGTGCTTTCAGCCTAGCCCTCGTGTGCTTTCAGCCTAGCCCTCGTGTGCTTTCAGCCTAGCCCTCGTGTGCTTTCAGCCTAGCCCTCGTGTGCTTTCAGCCTAGCCCTCGTGTGCTTTCAGCCTAGCCCTCGTGTGCTTTCAGCCTAGCCCTCGTCTGCTTTCAGCCTAGCCCTCGTCTGCTTTCAGCCTAGCCCTCGTCTGCTTTCAGCCTAGCCCTCGTCTGCTTTCAGCCTAGCCCTCGTCTGCTTTCAGCCTAGCCCTCGTCTGCTTTCAGCCTAGCCCTCGTCTGCTTTCAGCCTAGCCCTCGTGTGCTTTCAGCCTAGCCCTCGTGTGCTTTCAGCCTAGCCCTCGTGTGCTTTCAGCCTAGCCCTCGTGTGTTTTCAGCCTAGCCCTCGTGTGTTTTCAGCCTAGCCCTCGTGTGCTATCAGCCTAGCCCTCGTGTGCTATCAGCCTAGCCCTCGTGTGCTATCAGCCTAGCCCTCGTGTGTTATCAGCCTAGCTCCGTTGTATAGTCTAACACTTGCAGTGTACTCACCTATTTGTGCTTGCGGGGGGTTGAGCTCTGGCTCTTTGGTCCCGCCTCTCAACTCTCAATCAACTGGTGTACAGGTTCCTGAGCCTATTGGGCTCTATCATATCTACACTTGAAACTGTGTATGGAGTCAGCCTCCACCACATCACTGCCTAGTGCATTCCATCCGTTAACTACTCTGACACTGAAAAAGTTCCTTCTAACGTCTCTGTGGCTCATGTGGGTACTCAGTTTCCACCTGTGTCCCCTTGTTCGCGTCCCACCAGTGTTGAATAGTTTATCCTTGTTTACCCGGTCGATTCCTCTGAGGATTTTGTAGGTTGTGATCATGTCTCCCCTTACCCCCTCCCCTTAGTGTGTGTGTGTGGTGTGGTGTGTGTGTGTACACTTATTTATGTTAGACTTTACCAGGTGGGAGAGCGGGCCACCCACTGTTGTAACCCTCAGTCTCCCCTCGCCTGCACAATGAGTTATATCAGTTACCCCTAAAGATAGCCCAGTTTCCAACACACACACAGGGGTCAAGACAAGTAAATAAGACGGAGTCAACACGGTATTCCTTGGAGAGAGAGTAGTGTCTGGAGGCTGGGCCAGGTCCCTCCCTCCCTCCTAATTATTTACGCAACCACTTGCGAAACCTCTACATCTTTCCTTAATCATGGCGGCTTTGTTTACATTTATCAAACAATTTGCGAGCTTCAGAGCTTCTCCTCCACCCAGCCCGTCCTCCTAAGGTTTCCCAACGTCAAGAAATTGTCGTACTAACGTGCCCATAATTAACCTTACCAGAGGACCCACAACAGAAAACGGGACAGTACGTCACTTTTGCCAGCCGCTTCCATTTTCTAGTACGACAATTTTTGCCTTTAAGTAACGCATACGAGCGAAAAGCGACGTTCTTTGTAGGAGGACAAATCGCGGAATTTTCCTAGTGTTTTCCCGGTGATGACCGATGTCCTGGGAAGGCAGCAGTGACGTCGGTTCCTGCTAGCGAGAGAGACGTCATTAGGATAGATTAACCTATCCTAATCAGGTTAGGTTAAATTAGGTTAGGATAGATTAAGTCGAGTTAGGATAGGTCCTAACATTATATTTGTTTGCATACAGATAGAGAAGAGCCCCCCACGGGCCAGCATCGGATAACGAACCCAGTTTTAACCTTAGTTGATAAAAGATAAGGTATATTATTTAGATTTTCATTACATTGCCAGCAAACTAACGCCAAGCGCCTTTAGAGATGGTTATTGTACCTCTTACAGGGGCTGTACAGCGAGTACTGTTGTGTTGTGAATACGTCCCACTCAACACTCAGGTGGTCACACACTCAGGTGGTCACACACTCAGGTGGTCACACACACAGGTGGTCACACACTCTAGTGGTCACACACTCTAGTGGTCACACACTCTAGTGGTCACACACTCTAGTGGTCACACACTCTAGTGGTCACACACTCTAGTGGTCACAGCCAGGAGGCAGCCAGGTTCTCTTCTGCTAGTCAATAGCCACAAGCCAACTGGTAACAACTGACAATTTAACATTTATTATTAACATTTAATAATAACGCTACGTTTAAGTAGCGGCGAGCTACTTAAACGTAGCTACTTGAACCTGAGTTAAACTTAAACGTGAGCTACAACACTGCAGCCACCCCACCATAATAGAATGTCATAAAATAGGCATTCACCCATAACCCACAACCCACCTCGCCCCCATTCCACAACCCACCTAGCCCCACAACCCACCTTACTCCCACCCATTCCACGCCCACACACCAGGCATCACGATATCCCCAATTAATTGGAACACTAATCTCTAGACACTTCATTGTCTTCAACCTCGTTCTGACAGTTCCTGCGACGGCGCTGGAACCCATCGTATTGGCGTCTGAGTTTCCACTGAAGACTTTCGGCGACGTTAAATCTGCCAGTCTTATACTGCTTCAGATATATATATGGTTTCACTTTTTTCGTCTCCTCACAGATGAGAAATATTTGAACGCTGTGAGTGGTGCCTCTGGTCCCTTGTGGCTGTAATGCCTCGCTCATGCACATTCATAGTGAGTCCAACTGCTTGCCTGCATAATGAAGTGAGCCAGTGGTGGTGGTGAGGGTAATTTTCCCATGCAGGGATTACACACCTGGCAGGGAGTGGGAGTGGCATAGAGAGGGAGAAGGGGAGAGGGAGAAGGGGAGAGGGAGAAGGGGAGAGGGAGAAGGGGAGAGGGAGAAGGGGAGAGAGAGAGAGAGAGAGAGAGAGAGAGAGAGAGAGAGAGAGAGAGAGAGAGAGAGAGCAGCGTACCAAACACCACAATACGAGAGAGGAACAAACAAGCGCACTTGTTTGGACTTACAAGTCCACACACACACACACACTTAAGGACTACTGGGTCTTACCCTGCACAACCCAGAACGTGTCTCAACATGCCACAGAGGCGTGAGCACTGGAGACCAAGCTCAGCCCCAACACACAAACACCACAGTCTGTATGTTGGGGGTCTCTCCCTCTCTCTCTCCCTCACTCCCTCCCTCCCTGGCATCTAAGAACCCCACCCTCACTGGTGGCCCTCGACCCGCCCTTATTATTATTGTTATTAACATCTTTATTGACACTAATTACAAATTTACCTAATCTGAGGAATTCATTTAGGTCTTATTAGAGTGAGGATAATGCTGGTATTCACTGTCACACAGGACAGAGGCTCATACACAAGACAATAGGTCTGAACTGTAGACTGAAGCATATAACCTCATATTAACCTCACGAGGATCTCCGACCAGTAGGCGCTGTGAGAGGACCCTGGGATCTTCTCTGATACACACACATTTGGCAGGTTCTTCGGGAGTCTTAAGCATTCTAATCTGTTTTACTAATCTGTACTGTAATCTAATCTATACTGTTTTAAAGGTTCTGGTGAAAACTGGGTTCACTTTTATCAAGTGAGGAACATTCCGAGTGTCATTGTATAATGATGACCAGACCACACACTAGAAGGTCAAGGGACGACGACGTTTCGGTCCGTCCTGGACCATACTCAAGTCGATTGAGAATGGTCCAGGGCGACTTGAGAATGGTCCAGGACGAACCGAAACGTCGTCGTCCCTTCACCTTCTAGTGTGTGGTCTGGTCAACATAAGCCACGTTATTGTGGCTCATCTCCTGCGTCATTGTATAATACAATGAAGGGTTGGGGAGAGCAAGTGTGTACTTATCTACATATATTTCCAACCATATCTACTATACGTCGGCTTCACAATTCCCAACATTCGAACCATTAGTCGTCTAAAGCAAGGAAATGAATTAGTCTTGCGGACGTTCATTGTTTTAGTGGGTTACTGAGTACTCAATAACCCACCGTGACCATTACTGAGTAGTCAATAACCCACCATAACCATTACTCAGTAGTCAATAACCCACCATAACCATTACTCAGTAGTCAATAACCCACCATAACCATTACTCAGTAGTCAATAACCCACCATAACCATTACTCAGTAGTCAATAACCCACCATAACCATTACTCAGTAGTCAATAACCCACCATAACCTTACTGAGTACTCAATAACCCACCATAACCATTACTGAGTAGTCAATAACCCACCGTGACCATTACTGAGTAGTCAATAACCCACCATAACCATTACTCAGTAGTCAATAACCCACCATAACCTTACTGAGTACTCAATAACCCACCATAACCTTACTGAGTAGTCAATAACCCACCATAACCATTACTCAGTAGTCAATAACCCACCATAACCATTACTGAGTAGTCAATAACCCACCATAACCATTACTGAGTAGTCAATAACCCACCATAACCTTACTGAGTACTCAATAACCCACCATGACCATTTCTGAGTACTCAATAACCCACCATAACCTTACTGAGTACTCAATAACCCACCATGACCATTACTGAGTAGTCAATAACCCACCATAACCTTACTGAGTACTCAATAACCAACCATGACCATTACTGAGTAGTCAATAACCCACCATAACCATTACTGAATACTCAATAACCCACCATGACCATTACTGAGTAGTCAATAACCCACCATAACCATTACTGAGTACTCAATAACCCACCATGACCATTACTGAGTAGTCAATAACCCACCATAACCTTACCGAGTACTCTATAACCCGTTGCACTACCAGGAGGCTAGATCTCCAGCTCTGTTGATGTAGGTGAGATAAGTGTGTGTATATATGGGTCAGCAGGTACACATGTATGGCCACGTCTGTGGGGAAACATTGATCAACAAAAAATAAAGAGAGGGGGGGTGAGTTCGCATGCACCTCTAGCGGTCTGTCTGGATTCGAGACATTCAGAGGTCACTGAGTTTATTGTTTCTTATTATGTGTGTGTTTACTACTAGTTGTGTTTACTAGTTGTGTTTACTAGTTGTGTTTACTAGTTGTGTTTACTAGTTGTGTTTACTAGTTGTGTTTACTAGTTGTGTTTTTGCGGGGGGTTGAGCTTTGCTCTTTCGGCCCGCCTCTCAACTGTCAATCAACTGTTTACTAACTATTTTTTTTTCCACACCATACACACACACACACACCAGGAAGCAGCCCGTGACAGCTGACTAACTCCCAGGTACCTATTTACTGCTAGGTAACAGGGGCACTTAGGGTGAAAGAAACTTTGCCCATTTGTTTCTGCCTCGTGCGGGAATCGAACCCGCGCCACAGAATTACGAGTCCTGCGCGCTATCCACCAGGCTACGAGGCCCCCTGTGTGTGTGTGTGTGTGTGTGTGTGTGTGTGTGTGTGTGTGTGTGTGTGTGTGTGTGTGTGTGTGTGCGCGCTCACCTAATTGTACTCGCCTAATTGTGCTCACCTAATTGTGCTTGCGGGGGTAGTGTGTGTACTCAAAAATGTACAGATATCAATCTTATGTAATCTCACCAACCCATTGTACCTTCGTGTGAATAAATTATTTATTTTATTATTAATTCCCCCGTTGAAAAGCAGAGATGCCATATAGACACCCAGAGAGAACTACCAACACCAAGGGCCCAAGACTGATCAACACACTCCCACTATATATAAATATGGCATAACTGACCTGCCTATCACGGTGTTCAAAAAGCTAACTTGACAAACACCTCCAAGGGATACCTGATCAACCAGGCTGTGATTCATACGTCAGGCTGCGAGCAGCCACGTCCAACAGCCTGGTTGACCGGATCACTAACCAAGAGGCCTGGTCAGAGACCGTCGGAAGAAAACGGAGAGGGAGAAGAGGAGAGACTAAAGACAGCACAAGAATCAACTGGAATACGGCGGTTCCAACATCTCACATTCAAGGGCCGCTCGAACTATGAAAGCTATACTATGAACTATCAACTATATTTCCCTGTATTTGAGCTTAAAACAGAATATCTTTAAGTTAGAGGTGTCACAGGCTAGATCTTGCAAGTCGGGTGTCGCAAGTGTGGTGTCAAGTGTCGGATCAAGCAGGTCAGGTGTTACAAGCGTGGCGGGGGGGGGGCCACATGTGAGGCACAGGTGTCATTTTGCTCCGACGCCCATCAGACATGGACGGCCCAGACGGAAGTAATCTATCAACGCGTTACAGAAGCTAATGGCGAGACGTCAACGCCTTCGTCTGGGACACCAAGAGAAAGGCCACCAGGACACCACCAGGGCACCACCAGGACACCACCAGGACACCACCAGGACACCACCAGGGCACCACCAGGACACCACCAGGACACCACCAGGGCACCACCAGGACACCACCAGGGCACCACCAGGACACCACCAGGACACCACCAGGACACCACCAGGACACCACCAGGACACCACCAGGACACCACCAGGACACGTGTGGGACAGTAGGAAAGAGTATGTAGGAACCCCCAGTAGGAAAGGAAAGGTCAAACACAGGATGTGAACAGCACAAGCGGCGGCCACCAGCAACACTTCGTAGGGCGCCTGTGCCCAACTGGAAAAGGTGAACCACAAACGGACCCCCAACACGTAAACTAGAGACAGGTTTACCTCTACTATCGCAGCGAGAGTCTACCTTTATTATTTACCTGTATAATCTGGGTCTGGCGCTACCGTACACCTAGGTTCAGCAGGCTGTTACAATTGCAAATTAATTTCACTTGCTAGGACCTGTGATCTTTCTTAACTTATTATCAGGCCTTGGAGAGCTAGAGGGGAGGGGAGAGAGAGAGAGACAGACTGACTGACAGGAGACAGACTGAATTACCCAAGTGTAGTTACAGAATAAGTGATGTGTGTGTTTTTACCTCAGATAATCGACTAGTTCTAATGACCTAGTCTAATGGCCTCTTATGCTTTATCACATGTACATAAGGAAATATAAATATTATCTTTCACACACACACACACACACACACACACACACTTAGTGCACTAAACCCGCTTATCCATCCCACTCGCTAACCCACGCTGGACTCCCTTATCGCAGGGGTTTCCCGTGGCGTTATGTAAGTGTGTGCTAGATAACCAAGGCCACATATGGACGGGCCAGGTGTGGACAGGCCAGGTGTAAGCGGGCCAGGTGTAAGCGGGCCAGGTGTGTGGACGGGCCAGGTATGGACGGGCCAGGAATGAATAATCTTAAGATTAGCATATTACTCTCTCCTCCAGTTTGCAAGTTCAATACAGACTGCACTACTACTCTAGTAGTAGTAGTGAATATATATCCAGTATATATAGTGGATATATAGTCTACGCTATATATGAATATACGCTATATACGCAATGAAAGATAGATGGATCATATAAATGTAACAAGATACTCTCTAAGTTCAGTCATTAAACAAATTGAATTACAGAA